>NC_142587.1:79150000-79190000 GCF_965207765.1 Zootoca vivipara
GAGTCAGTTCTGAGTATGACTAATGTTGTGTATCACCTTATACATCTCACTACGGACCATCTTGAAAGAGGTATAATTAGGGATATTTTGTCCAGGAAAATGCTTGTCATCTGTGGTTTTTGCAAATAAAATAATTTACTTAAAAAAATGCATTATTATTTTAATTTGGGATGATTTCCCAGTTGATTTTAAAAGGCTGCAGTCTGCTAAGCAAACTTATTTGTGAGCAGGCCCTAACGAACTCAGTGGGACTTCCTTATCAGGATTGCACCCTCAAGTCTGAAGGAAGCCCTACATATTCCCTGTCTTAACCATGTTGTCTGAATAATTTAATGTGTATACCTGAAAAATCAGTATTTTGGTTCTTGGGTGAGGGCATTAATGAATTGCTCACATCACTTTATGGGTTGACTTCTATTGTTAATAAATGTGCAGAACTCTGACTTGGTTTTTTTTAATTAAAAAATGGATTGCGCTATACAACTTGCATTTTGCTTTCATTTATAAAGTATCCCTGCATTCAGTGAAAGTGAAGCAAATTTTCAATCCAGCAAAAAGTAGCTGGGCTGGATCTGAAATGAATATTCAACAATGGCTTCCAGTGAGTCCAGTTTTGCCACTCAAATTTTGAATGGAAATAATATAACTTTAAAATTCAAATTTATGTTTGAAATGTGATGTTTCGGCCTTTGAATTTGTGGCAATTCCTTATTTTTTTGTATGGGTGTCCGTTGTCAAACATCAAATGCGAACCTTGACGGCAGCCAAATCATCAAATCTTGTCAAATGAGAAATGCCTACTGCATTCCAAATAGGAGCAAATATAAAATATTTTATATTTGGTCAACACCCAGAGTGTATTCAGTGTTAGCAATTCCAGGATATAATTTTCATAGGCACATTCATTTAAGCTTTAATAGGAGTACCGAAAACAAAAAGATTGATTTCTATTGTATACGAAATATACTTTGAAACACCTCCTACTTTGAAATAACATCTACTTTGTAGGTTGGTTGGTATGTCAGCTTTACTGTGAGACATATGGATTATATTGTTTCAGCTTAGTTTTTAGCCGCCCTCAAGACCTTGAGTTGGATTCAAAGAACCATGTGGCAAGATTCTCATGCCCAAGGGAGATCTGAAGCTCACGCTTCTCCTCCAAAAAGCTGCGTGACAAATGTATTGAAAATGAGGAAAAATGGAAAAGCACTTTTTGATATGATATGGACTGCAGTACTAAGGGGGATTATCCAGAATCTTCCTGGGCTTGGCCAAGCCAGTAAATGCACCTGATGTGCGTCTTTGGGTCCTGCCCTTGGTGAGAAAAGGGAGATACAATTGTTTTAAAATAGTATTATGAGACACACACACATGTACACACACAGAAAATTATATCCATGTTAAATGCACAGTGCCTAGGACGTCTCACTGTGTCTAGCATGTCTCACTGAGCAAAAACACTGTGCTTGTGTCTTTACGCATTATCTTATACTGACTACACGTTACATGCTTAAAACACAACTAGTCCGTTCCTTTTCTCAATTTGGATGGAAGCTGGTTTGGAGGAAAATGCATCCAGGGAACAACAGGAGAGATGTGGTTTGTGGCTAACACTGTTCATACACACCGCTTCCCGAACCAGCGGTGGGAGCGCGCTGCATGCGGAGTAAACAGGACTGTGCCACACCACCGCCATAGCAATGCGCAGTGGTTGGCGTGAGCTCTGGACTGATCCCAGCTGAAGGCCGTTTAGGCTGCAATCCTAGCCCCACTTACCTGGGAATTCGATGGGACTTACTTCTAAGTAGACACAGTTAAGTCTGCACCCAGGTTTTCTACGCTGCTTTCAGTGGCATTTCGAGCGAAAGCTCAGCGTGCAAATGCTTGAAACAGATACGAGTTCCATAGATTTCGAGGGAAATTGCTGCAAGAAAAACATCCCTCTGATCCAGCCTAATATAGCGACAACTCTGTTTGATCCCCTCACACACGTCCAAGACTTTTAGTCGGTGAGGAAGGGTAGATCACAAATCGTTCTTTCCCATTAGGAATCTCTTGAGGATAAGGTTGTGTAATTAAGTATATACCGTCTAAAGAAACTGCAGAATTACGCGCATACAGTGTGCGGAGCACTCGGGAAGATCTCCTATTTTCTTTTCATGCGGGGTGTCTAAAACGGAATAGTTAAGATAGGAGGCAGGACTTCGGGCCCACCCGGTTGTCTTCCAATCAGTGTTACTGTTTGGGGGATAAAACAGCATTTTCCTGCGCCCTTTTCGGCTTTTTGTTCCCAGCGCTGTAGAGAGCGCGCGCGCTTGCTTCGAAGGAAGTGAACATGAGCTTGCAGCCTTAATTCAGAACCTCATTTGAAAAGTCTTCAATCTATTTTACAGAGGTGGTAAATCCTACTGAAATCGAGGAGACTTGGTCCCGAGGAAGAACCTGTTGGATTGCAGCCCTACGCAACAAATCTGTACGCACTTACCTGGAGATCTGCCCCATTGAACTCAATGACACTTACTTCTGTGTAAACATGAATAGGATTGCATTATAAGAGTCTTGACCCGTTGAGTCAAGTCTAGGTGGTTAGGCTTGAGCTTCTAACTCCGGAGAACGTACTTGGCTCAGACTCCGGATTATTTTATTAGGCTCATGCTAAATTACCATCTTTTCCCAACCTACTGTTCATTTCTCCAGAGGGAATGGGAAAGAGGGAGGAGGAGGAGGATCAAGAAGTTGTAGTTTTCTTTGCTGTCGTGATCAAGGAAGGGCAGTTGGGGGAACAAGCTGTGTCTGGCTGCACAATGTTATCGGCCCTGCGCCTTGCGCGCTCCAGGTCACGCCTTTCTGCAAATATTGCATTAAGGGCTTTGTTCCACCAGATAGCAGACATGGGGGCAGGGGGATCCCTACAAAGTTCTTAAGAGGGGTAACAAATAGACTTTCTCTTGTGGCCACTGACCAGATCATGTCGCTGGAAAACAGCGAAAGTGGGGGATGGGACGGGTAACGAAAGAGAGAAAGGCTCGAAGCTAACAAAACGGATAGATTCGTAAATATTGACATCGTTCCAATTTGTAAACCCGTGTGAAATCAATACGAAGAGTGGAATTAAAAATCGCAGAAATAAAATGAGATGTAATAAGAGAGGCTTGTGGTTCCCTTCAGGAACAACAGAATTATTGACGCATAAGCTTTCGCTGACGAGGGTTCATTTCATCAGATGTATGAAATGTAGGCCTACAGTGGTACCTCGGGTTAAGAACTTTGCTTCAGGATGAGAACAAAAATCGTGCTCCTGCGGCGGAAGGCAGGAGGAGGCTCCGTTAGCTAAAGTGGTGCTTCAGGTTAAGAACAGTTTCAGGTTAAGAACGGACCTCCAGAACGAATTAAGTTCTTAACCAGAGGTACTACTGTATTATATTTGGAGAAGTGGGGAGAATGAGAGAGAGAAAACTATACACAAGCTCAGGCGCGCATCTGACAAAACGAGCCTCAGGACAGAACGCTTCCAGAACGCTACCAATACATCTATTTGTGCCATAAGATTCTTATAGTACAACCCTATGCAGGTTCACTCAGAAATAAGCTGAGCTCAAGGGGGCTTACTCCTAAGAAAGTGTGTACAGGGCTGCCGCCTAAGGCATCTCTGAAAATCTGGAATTGAGAAGTAGACAAGGCCTGGCGGTTGGCAACAGCAAGCACACACAATAATTCTGTAACAACATCCGCAGAGCCCTGATGGATCAGCCGAGAGGCTCGCTCTGTTCGCGCAGTGGCCAACCAGGTGTCCATGGGAAGCCCGCGAGCAAAGCTCCCAGGAGCGATTCCCAGCAGCTGGCATTCAGAGACACATTGCCTCAGACAATGGAGGTAGAGGAAGTTTGTATAGTGGCTCAAAACAACACTTTTGTTTTGGAAATCTGGGAGTTGTTACAATCAAATTTGATGTACCAGCTTATGGATGCGTTAACTCAGAAGCAAGCCCCATGCCCGTCAACAGGCATTCCCATTTAATTGTACGGGGTTGCAACTTTGTAGGGGTTTACGCAATATAAATGGGCGAGGCGGGGAACCTAATGTATTTAAATGACATTTATTTCAAAGTGCGGTAAGGGGGTTCTTAGGCTTGTGTCTTAATGGTTGTAGGTAGTTAATGGCAATGGCATAGGGATCTCTTCTAATGAGAAAAGACTAAGAACGCCTGTGATTTCTACTAGAAGCCGTGGGCTCTTTCTCAAATAAACTCGTTTAAGAGCGAGGTGCCAGAATATAGATTATTTATTATTTATATTATTTATTCCGTGTGCGTACTGCTCAAGATAATCCTGCTATAGTGAGACCCAACTAGACACAATTCAAAGCTGCGGATAGGACTGTACAGATCCCTCCACATCAAAAGCAGCCAGGGCATCTCTGAGGCAAGATGAAGGGTGGTCACCTGGATCCAGGTAGGAACCAGCATAGGCTGTCTAAGGAAGGCGCCTTCCCGCTGGCAGATCTCCCTTTCTGGATTCCTACCAATGTATACACTTTAAATATAGACGCACGGGTTGTGGTTTGTTTGTTTGTTTGTTGTTGTTGTTGTTGTTTGTATCATACTAAAATACCGACATGCTTTACAGCGGGGACATTTCTTTTGCAACATATTTTAATGTTAAGAGTTCCATGGAAACAACTGGGCCTTACTTCCAAGTCAGTAAGTTTAGGTTCAGAGTGTGAATCCTGAATCTCTTCTAATCGCCTTTGGAAGTACATTCCGTATGAAGATCGATCTTGAATACTGTATTGGAAATAAGCCCCACTGGATTCAATAGAAATCACTGAATAGAGGATTGCAGCTTTAAACTATGCTGAATTTGTTCCAAAACGCGTGCATAAAATTGGTGCCCAGAAACCGTGAAGTGTCGTTTGTTAGGGTGCAACGGGGCAGGCGGGTTTTACGCGCTTAAAGGAGAGCAAGTTGCGCTTCAGGAGTCCTTGGGCAGCGCGACCCTGCTGGGGCTCTGGAGTCCGATCCTGAAGCCAGTTAAGACTGATCGCCAAAGTTAACAGCGCAAGGTTATGCCTGACAGCTAGGAAGCGAGGCCCATTGTGTTCATCGGGGCTTACTCCCTAGTAAATGTGCTAATGATACCAATCCCTGTAAAATCAATAGGATTTAGTTCCATATCGATATGCATAAGTTGCGGGCAGCCCCTCTCATCGGTTTCGGTAGAAGGCCCCGTCCACAACACACCGTCTAAATCCGGTTTGGTCCTGTCGGCGACACTGAGAATAAAACGGTTTAAACGGCAATCTCTAATTGCACTTTCCTGGGAATAGGCACCAGACTAATACTTCCGACGAAACGTGCAGAGGATTACACTGCGAAGGAAACAATTTCGCCACCAACATTTATGCAAAAGTTCCACGAACGTCCGTGGGACTCGCTTACTACTGGAGTGCAGAATCAGTTTCCACTCGGCTTAAGTCAAGAGGCAACAGCTGAAGGGATCGATGGATTGCCTTTCCAGGGTTCCGCTTGCAAATCTTTATGGAAATGGTTTCTGGCAATTTATCGCTCCCAATTCTCTGTTTCTATATTAGGTAGCTTTGCTCCCCGTGAGAATTAGCTGGAACGCTCTGGTTTAGATCCTGTTATAACTGGAGCAAACGCCGGGCCAGGAAACCCCCCCTCCTGCATAAAAATGCAAGATCTCCGACCTGCCCTAAGTCAGTGAAACCGAGGCATTTGGAATCAAAATTATTTAAATGGAAAACCATTTCCCCTTTACATTTCTTCTTTCTCTTTCTCTCCTTTTTGGAAAACACGTAGAAATGTTTATCAAAACAAGTTTTCTAAAATGATTACTAGACTACTTTAAATCCAGACATAGTGGCTTGGATGTCTTAGTGGGGTTAAAGTGGAATAAGATTACTGATTTCTCCACCTGCCCCAAGAGAATCTGAACTTAAAATAAAAAACCCGAATCCTTTTTAAATTTTGGTGAAATGCTGCAATCAATTCCCAAGAACCAGTAAGCGCTTGATTAAGATTGAGGCAAAAACCCCGCCAAGTATGTCTTAATAAGACAAAAGTAAGTTTCACGGACTTAATAATATGTCTTAATAATAAGACATATTCTTGCCACTTTTCCCAGGAGCTCTGTGAGCAAAAACGAGAAACTGTCTCATGAAGGGCGAATACTTTTGAAGAGCTAGTCTGGGGAGACACTTTTGCGGACTACAAGTGAAGGGAGCAGAATTTGACGCACAGTGGTCATAGTGCGAGTCGACTCGCATCTTTGGATCTAACTTTTAGCTCCCAAATATGTTGGTTTTGAAAACAGTAGCAAACCAAGCATCGCTTTAGAATAAGGTCAGCATTAAGTTCTTACTCTCAACTGATCAGCTGATTCATTGTTTGCCTTCCTTGCTGTGTAGGATTATGGCATTACAGAAATATTTTTTTGCCCCAATATTAATTGCCTAATAAATTATTGTTGGTAGACCGCTGTGCACAGTTCTAAGGCATCACACGCTGTGGTAAGGTTTCCTATTGTAGCAGGACGAGGTTAATGGGGCACCTTTATTGTTGTTTTACAAATGGCTTTAATCTTAATGATACTCTACTTGAGTCTGGGATTCATTTAATCCTATACAGTATATGCATGCCTGCTCAAAAGGAAGCCCACTTGAATCCAACAAAGTGATTTCCCAGGCCCTGCCGGCCCAAGACATTTTGGCACCTGAGGCGGACCCAAAATGGCGCCTCCATCCCCACCAGGGAAGAAAAGGTGAGGGAAGATCTATACCAGGAACAAGTGGGGAAGAAAGGATGACATTGGGATCTGCTGCCCTGTGGATCCTGCCGCCTGAGGTGGTCGCCTCACCTTGCTTCATGTGTGGGCCAGCCCTGTTTCCAGGTCAACATATAATACAGGATTGCAGTCTTAGTTCTCTCCCTTTCCTGGTTGCTTCCTAATTACATCATAGAAGTGCCACCAGGGCTACCTGGTGCAACCAGCCTAATGGCTTCCTTAAAGGCTGGCCATCTTTCTAACTGGAATAGGCAAAATATATTGAAGTGAAAAATGCATTAACAACAACAACAACACATACAGATTGCTAGATGCTGTACGAATATAAACCTCTCCCTGGATCCCCAAAAACTGGGTCGCTTGCCATTACAGTGACCCCCCAGCTCCAGTGAGGAAATGGAAGACCTTCAAAGTCCAGAAGCATTGCTGTATTAAGGCTAAGAAATCACTGTGCCTTTAAAGCACACACAATCACAATACTGGGAACTATAGTTTACAGAGCTACAATTCCCAGTGCTCTTAGCCTCTTAATAGCCTAGCGTTTTCAGGCTTCTATGAGGGAAGCCCTGTGTTTTATAGGTTTGGTGCGCAGCAGTAACTCCTAAGATTCTTGTGGCACCTTCAAGACTCACATATTTATTGCTAAAATTTGTTGTTAGTCCTCAGGGTGTCCCAAGACTTTCTGTAGATTTAACATTCAGAAGGGGAAATATTTCCTGCCTGCCATGGGGAGGGATGTAGAACCCTCAGCTTGGTTAAGTATATATCAGTGGCTGCTATTATTATTATTATTATTATTATTATTATTATTATTATTATTATTATTACCACTACTACTACTACCCCCGATTACGCTGGGCCCCAGCCACTATGGGCGGCTTCCAGCCCATAAAAACATAATAAAACGCACATTTTATTTCAGCGGCACCTCCTTTACCAAGTGTGACTGCAGTCTTTTGCAGGCTCCCCTTTGAAGGGAGCCCCATAAGCCAAATGGGGTTTTCTTTCCCGCCCGACCACCCTATAGGTTTGCGAATGCGTTTATGGGATCAAGTTGTTTCAAAGGTGGTGTTGGCCGTCGTTATAACCATCCTCCGCCCCCACCCTTGCCCAAGAAAGACTGGAAGCCCATTTCTCCGCCTTGGCAGTCAGGCATAGAGCGGTGCCCACGTTGAAAGCATAAACCCGACCCAGACGCTGCTGCGTCCTGCTTCAGCATGGACCGAGAGAGAAGGAGAGGGGCCGGAAGAAGAGAGGGGAAGGCGTCTTACCCGTGCCAGCCCACTGTCCCTTCCAGGCGTGGGATTTGGTGGATTTCATCCAGGGGAATGGCAAGTGCACTCTGGGCTCCCCTAGCACCCCAGAGTCCGCCCCATCTGCAAAGGGGAGCGCTTCCTGGTGCGAGTGAGGCAGCTGAGAGTGGTGGTGCTGGTGGTGAGGATGGTGATGGAGATGTGAAATGCCTGGGTCGTCGGTGATGGGGGGCACCTCGTAGGGGGAAATGTCCGGCGGGCTGCCTTGCTCCAAGGCCCCCAAAACACTCGGGTACGGGGGCTGCTGCTGCTGTTGGGGCTGCCTACCCATGTACAGGCACGCCGGAGGGCTCTGGCTATAATCCTGCGGCTGGGATCTCTGAAAGGCGCACGGCTCCTTGAAGAGCTGGCTGGAGGCGTAAAACTGGTCCTCGCTGTTCATGGCTGGAGGAGCCACCACCGGGGCGAGCCACGCACAGGCCAGGGCTGCGCTGCGAAGCCTTTGACAGGTGCGACTCACCTGCACCCGCGGCTGATGAGCCCCGAGGTCCAGGACATCTCGGGGAGCTTTCCCATTGGCTCTCCGACAGGCGCGTGAGCCCGCCTGGCTGCCCGCATTGGGCGGAGCCTTCCCAATAAGAATCCGCCCAGCTTAGAACCTGGGAGTTTCACTTTCTTGAGGTGTGTGAGTGTACGCGCAACTTTGTGATAGTAGCGATTGTAGTACAGTAACAGCAACAGCAACGTCCCCTCCTCAATAAACTTCCCTGTATTCGCAAGACATTCACCTCGTGGTTGTGCTATTGCAGCTGGCTTGGAGCAACAGCCGCCCCCCCCCCGGAAAAAGGGAAACAGTAACTGAACCAAGAGTGTCCTCGAACATGTAGGCGACAAAGAGCTTTCCTTCCTGGATAGCCAAAACCATATTTTGGATTAGAAACAGGAATGTTTCAGATCGGAGGCATGAGTTTTATTCTCTGAATTTCATAGTCTTCATAGCGCGGGCGCTCTTTTATTTAGATAGGGTGTATTCATTTATTTCAAAATGTAGCAAGCCAGCTCTGCTCAGTTGCGCCCCCCCCTTTCTTATTCTGCTGAGTGGAGCGATGTACTTTTGCCCCTAGAGTCCTGAAACCAGAAACTTTCAGGTAGTCCCTCTTTTTTAAAAAAAAAATGAGTGAAAGGGAAAGGGCCATCGTCTCTTGCCATGGCCACATCGCTTATTGCGCAAACCACATCCCGTTGAAGTCGGTTGCAAAGCGCGCCCTCATTGTGCTGAATGCTTCCCGGACGCCGTTTGCGTTGCAAGCTGACGAGTCCACACACTGTGCTGGGCAGAGTCCAGTGTGGAGCCGTTTCGAAGGGCTGGCCTTTAACAGCTCGCCTGCTGTGTGGTCAAGAAAGCACCTGGGAGAGTGTTTGAGGAGGGAGGGAGGGCTTAAAGGTGTGGGGGACCGTCCTCCACGTCGTGGAGAACAGGGCAGGTGGCCAGGGCCCGCTTTCCCGCACGTTTGTTTAAGCTCAATCAACAAGTGTCCAGGATTGTTGGATTTTTTAAACCTCCAACCTGGGAAACCTGTCGACCTGGGTGAATTCTATCAGCCAGAGATTAGAAAAGGCCACCAGTCGCTTATCAACTTTCTCAGTTCCTGCAGCAAGGAGGCTCAGCGTGCAAACAGAAAAGAAACACTTCCTAAAACTCTTCATGCTCCCAGCCCTCCTCCAATTCCTTGCTTACATGCTTATCAAATATTTGCATATTTTATTGTTGTTGTTGCTATATACAGCAGCTTGCTGTCATCTTGGATAACATTAAGGGCTAGCAAATTATCTGTTTGTAAAATGATCCAAAATTGATTTCACTTATTATATTATTTTGGAGGAGGGTGGTCATTTGGACTGTCCAGTCTCCAGCCTAAAAATGTGTTGCCTTCTCTTATTTATTGTTATTTATTATTTTTATGATTGGTTTAATAGTAAATCAATTTGTGTGTATCAGTAGAGATTTCTGCCTTGGCTCAATCTCCCCTCTGCAATCATATGCATAGTTACTGAGGGGGGGGGGTTAACCTCTGTATTGTGCATAGGATGGGCTGTACATTGCCTGAAAAGGAAGTGTTTTCTCTCAACCTCATCCCTTCCTTTCCAGCAACTGCAAAATGGGTATAAAAACCCTGGCCTAGTTTACAGGCTGCTTACAGGATCACAGTGGTATGTTTCGTGCAGCACTCTGAATATTCAAACAAAGGAAAAGCCTGGTACTTACATAATAAGCGGATAATTCAGCCAATATTTGGCATTTTAAAACCCGGTGGATTTCAATGGCAAAGTTAAGCACATGGTTAAATCTTTCATAAAGTACTAAAGGTAAAGGGACCCCTGACCATTAGGTCCAGTTGTGGACGACTCTGGGGTTGCAGCGCTCATCTCGCTTTACTGGCCGAGGGAGCTGGTGTACAGTTTCTGGGTCATGTGGCCAGCATGGAGAACCAGAGCAGCACACGGAAACCCGTTTAACTTCCCACTGGAGCGGTACCTATTTATCTACTTGCACTTGGTGCTTTCGAACTGCTAGGTTGGCAGGAGCAGGGACCGAGCAACGGGAGCTCACCCCGTTGCGGGGATTCGAACTACCGACCTTTTGATCGGCAAGCCCTAGGCTCTATGGTTTAACCCACAGCTTAATTTTTGGCTAGATTGTGCCCTGAGAATTATTACTACTGGAATGCCTAATAGTCTTTCTTTCTTCTTTGGCAATCACTTGTAGCCGAGTAAGATTGTCTTCCATAAACACGATTTTAATGTTGTGCGGATGCCTGATGATCGTCTTCCAAAGCAACTACTCAATTCCAAACTTAAAAATGGAAAGTGTAATGCTGGTGGTCAGCAAAAGAGGTTTAAAGGCTGTCTCAAGGCAAATCTTTTAAAAATGTAGTATAAACACTGACAACTGGGAAACACTGGCCTGCGAGCGCTCCAATTGGAGAACAGCCTTTACCAAAGGTGTCATGGGCTTTGAAGAAACTAGATCTCAGGATGCAAGGGAGAAACTTGCTAAGAGGAAGGCATGCTTGGCAAATCCACACTGTGATCAACTCCCACCTGAAACCAATGAAAGGTGATTTGAGCCCTACCTACAGGCTTTTAGTATAAAAACACAATGCAAGAAATATGAAAGCAAGGGTGAAGCTCAGATTTTAATCTGTTTAGGTGTTTTTTTAATGTCTGGAAAATTGTCACTGTGGGATATAAATCTTTGAAACAAATAACTCAAAACAACAGAATTTGTCCCACTGAGTGTGAAAACAGATGGAAGTTGAGAGTCTTCTCTTAAATGTAGGCCTATATCTTTGGGATTAAAAACCCACCAGGTCAATTTTGCTGGGCAGAAGCTTCCTTTAGGAACCCATTTGGGCTGATTAGCCTCACGTTAGGATGCCTTGAAAAAACAGCCTCTTTAATTTACTGCTTCCATACACATAATGAGAGCTTGTTCTTGGAATAGGACGCTTTTGGGAAGAGTCGTGGTCCCTGGGGTCCCACCCCCACCTGACCCATCCAGCTCTGCCTGCTTTCAATTCCCCCTGGCGCAGGGTGAGGATTTTCAAATTCACTCTCAACCTTGTTTTGCTTAACTTGCCTTCAATTTCCTTGTAGTGACTCTTGAGTACAAGCATGGATAGCACGTTTCTTAAAAGGGGCATGTGCCTAATGTACATACTCTGCTAGAGCAGCGGTGGGCAGAAGATGGACCCATGTCTGCTAGTATATCACAGGCTGATTTGCAGTAGTTCAGAAAGAGTTTCTAATTCCCTCTTGTTCAACAATAGCATCTGAAGAAATGCAGACTCATTCCGAATTAGGCACTTAGAATCTTAGAATTTTGAAGTGTCAGGCATAGCTCTAGTGGCTTTAGCCCAAACGTAGCAGAGTTTTCCTGCACAGTGCAGAAGCTAGTTGAGGTGGAAATGACTAGTCGGCTAGACGCAGAATAACTATTTACAGGATTTATTAAAAGAAAAGAAAACCAGCAGAGTTTCTGCATACAAAGCAAAGCAAAACAAATCCTTTCTGTTTCTCTCTCTCCAACCATACGCAGCACTCCTACTCCTAACACCCAACAAGAAACAACTGTGCTAGCATTCCTATATAACAGAGTTCAGTGCTGGTCATTAACCAATCAGAGAGCTGTTGCCAGGCCAGGCAGACCTTGGCTTTCTGCCAAGAGTAAATTGACACTGCCTTGAGTTAATTGTGTGAAGCAAGAATCTGTAAGTTTCCCATGAGAACTAATTATCAGAAACCGAACATAGAATCCCCAATCTGCAGCAACTTAGATATTAATTTGTACCTCTGTTATGTATATCCATAGCTCATGGAGCACAGTAGGCAACTGGTTCCACCCCCTGAGCCACTATTTGGAATCTGGTTCCAGGGGGTGGAAAGAAAAAAGTAGACTCCACTTATCTGAACTCTACTGTAAGGGATGGTTTGGACATTGTTCACCCTATGTGCAGGGCATAGAAAGGCTTTGCTCAAAGCCACAGTACCTGGGGAAAGTAACATCTGAAAAAATATGTAGTGGTTTCGCACCCGTGCTTTCATGCTTCCTCTGCACAGCGCACTCAGGGGAACTGCAGAATACAACAGGGAACATCCCAACTTTCCCTTTCCCCATATACACCATCACCACTGGTGAAGAGCTTTCTCATAGCCTGCTGCTGCAGGCAAGGTGAATCGAGTCTAAACTGCTACAGGTCAATGCATCATCACCTAGACAGGGAGATTTGTGTAGAAATGTGCAAGAAATAGTGGTGCATTTGTGCCTGCTCAGACCCATCTCATGGACCCTTGGCTATGTCTGAGTATGCACAAATGTACCACAATTTATTGTGCACAAATTTCTCTGTCCAGGTGATATCTTTGCACAGGTATCCATGAGGTGTGTGTTCTTTCTCAGGTGAAAAAGCCACCTGGCAGAGAGAGAGAGAGAGAGAATGCACAACAGGGTAAAGATTTGGCTGATAGGTTACTTCTCCCCCACCACTCGCCACAATCCATGTGCTGTAGGATCTGTGAATGAGCTCATTGTATAATGGATGTGGTAGGGCATCTAGACTGAGAACCATTGATTAGCCCAGGGCTAGTTTGGTAGCCTGAAAGAGGTTGACCCCTGGAGATGAGTAATCTGCTCCTTCCCAGCTGAGACTGGTTGACTTGGCGACGCAGCTATGAGGGGGCGGAAAGCTGCCCAAAGGACAAAGATCATTTCCCTTCCCTGGTCTCTCGCTTGCTTGCGCGCTCTCGCTCATGCACTACTCATATTAACTTTGCACTCTTTGCCTAATTGCAGCTTTCCCTCGAAAATTAAACCCATCTCATTGCTCCACGGGTTCCCACATTGCATCTGGTTTCTTCTGGCACCCAAAAGAGGAGAAAGGAGGTGAATAACTTTGACCAAACTGAAGAACCTAGGAGGAAATACACACAGGGGCGGGAGAGAGAAAACAATGAGCAGATTGCTCTTCTCCCACACCTCTCCTCTCGTACAGTCCCTTTTATTTGTTATTCTGCACCTGGCCAATGATCCTTAACCTCTCCCACTGTTCAAAGCACAGTTCACACATTCATGTCACATCACTTGATGACACAACACTTCTGCCATTTACCAATGGTGTGAACAGATGCTGCTGAAACGCTTTGGCCTAAAGTTCTATCCTAGTTTGGTTGGCAGTGAGCTGCTCACCCAGTAGAGGCTGATCCCCATTCGGACTGGCAGGGTGGAAGGCTGGGAGGTCAATAGTAGGTGGAGCAAGACCTCACTTGCCCAAAAGCATGCTTTATGAACATGGGGGTTGGAGGAGACTGTCCAGCTCCATAATAGAATTGCATATATGTATATGTAAAAAAAGATAAAAGGTAGAGGACCCCTGGTCAGTTAAGTCCAGTCAAAGGCGACTATGGGGTGTGGCACTCATCTTGCTTTTCAGGCCAAGAACCAGGCTCATGGAAGATCCCTGGTCCACAGCCAGATGAATGGGCTGGCTCTCAGAGAAGGGTTCACACCAGATCTGATCCTTCCTGGGATTCTTAAGGTACTGTTGGAAAAGGACAACCAAAATGATCAAAGAGACAGTGCCACGCGGTATGGTGGACACCTTAGTTTACAGAAAAGGTCTGCAAGAGGTGACATGACGGAAGTTTGTGAAAATTATGCACAGCATGGAGAATAGAAAGCGGATAGAGAAAAGTTTTTTCTTCCTTTCTCTGAATGCTCCAACTCATGGGCATCCAACAAAACTGAATGTTGGAAGATTCAGGGCGGGTAAATGTCTTTGTGCAGTGCATAGTTAAACTATGGAATTTGCTCCATAATTGGCCACCAACTTGGATGGCTTTAAAAGATGATTGGAGAAATTCATGGAGGATGAGGCTATCCATAGCTACTCGTTATGATGGCTATACCCTGCCTATGGTTGCAGATGCACCATTAATTTGAAGAATATTTACAGCACATGCCTTCCCTCAAATAATCCTAGGAACTGTAGCAGCCCTAACAAACCTACCGGGAAAATGATTTTAGGTGTTGTTGTTTTTTAAATTGTATGCTGCTTTGGAAATTTTCCACTGTGGGAAACAGCAGAATTTATCTCACTGAGTGTGAAAACAGGAGGAAGTTGAGTTCTTCTCTTAAAGGTAGGCCTATATCCTTGGGATGAAAAACCCAGCTGGTCAAAAGCTTCCTTCAAGAACCTATTTGGGCCTCCCCTACCCTCAATATCACCCAAAGGCCACTGAGCATTTGATTCAGTATTGAGCCATTAGGCAATTGCCCTCCCAAGCCATTTAACAGCAGCCCTTATGGATAAATAAACATAAAGAGCAGTAAAACAATTATCGTAAGGACAGTGAAAATGCATTCTATTAACAGGAATGAGATAGACGCTATAGCTTCTTCTTTAGCTCATCTGTGTCCCCTCCATCCTGGCTTTAAGTTTTCCACCAACAGAGAAAGAAAGTCTTGGAGAACGACTTTCCAAAATATGATCTAAAATCTAAATCCCAACTATTATCTCTAAGATGCCATTTAATATAACCAATAACCAAGCCATCAAGCCTATTTTGTAGACCAGAGCTCATCACTGATATTCCCATGGTTGGGATATTTGTCGCATGAGTAGGGATGGATGAACATGTCTAGTTCAGTTTCTCTCAGTTTCTCATTTTTCCATTCTTCGGTTCTCCACATTTACACACCAGTCCACATTGTTTTTCCCCCCAAGAAAGTATTCACAAAAATTCATCTCCATTTCTCCTAATAGACACATTTTTCGATGCAGCTTTGCCTAATGTGCACATTGTTGCAAACCACTTTCCTGTAACATAGCACACTTTTATAAGTTACTTTCCGGAGAATGTGCATTTTTATGCACACTTTACCCCAGCGCATGCTTTATCCTAGTGCACATTGCTTGGTTGGAGAACAGCATTGTGAAAATTCAGGTAAGTTTTGATTATTACAAGGCAGCTGTATTTGAGCCCTTGTAGTTCAGAAAATGTGAATTAGGAGGGTTTTCCTATAAATGTGAAAAGAATTGAATTTCTACTCAGAATTATTGGGCTGAGTTTACAGAGACTTGTGCTGTCCTCAAACTTCGTGAGTTATGTTACTGAAGCAGATCAAGTTGAGAGAAGGAGAAATGTAATTCTGCCAGATGTCTGAAATTCTGCAAACTCTTCCTATGTTCTTTGGTAAAGAGGTTTTCATACTATGCTGCTGTTGTAATTATTATTAATAAATCACCCACCTCTTCATTTTATTGTCTTATTTGGGTTAAGCCTCGGTTCTAAACCAGGACCTAGGCCTCTTGGATCACATCTGCAACTGTGCAAGTTGGCTTCTTTTACCTGAGGGCCCATGGAGTTTTCTTGGCAGGGATACTGGAGTGGCTTGCCGGTTCCTTCTCCAGGTACCGGGAGAAAAGTAATGACAAACCTAGACAACATCTTAAAAAGCAGAGACATCACCTTGCCAACAAAGGTCCGTATAGTTAAAGCTATGGTTTTCCCAGTAGTGATGTGTGGAGGTGAGAGCTGGACCATAAAGAAGGCTGATCGCCGAAGAATTGATGCTTTTGAATTATGGTGCTGGAGGAGACTCTTGAGAGTCCCATGGACTGCAAGAAGATCAAACCTATCCATTCTTAAGGAAATCAGCCCTGAGTGCTCACTGGAAGGACAGATCCTGAAGCTGAGGCTCCAATACTTTGGCCACCTCATGAGAAGAGAAGACAGCTTCCAGGTCATGTGGCCAGCATGACAAAGCCGCTTCTGGCGAACCAGAGCAGCACACGGAAACGCCATTTACCTTCCCACTGTAGCGGTACCTATTTATCTACTTGCACTTTGATGTGCTTTCGAACTGCTAGGTTGGTAGGAGCTGGGATCGAGGAACAGGAGCTCACCCTGTCATGGGGATTCAAATCGTCGACCTTTTGATCGGCAAGCCCTAGGCTCTGTGGTTTAACCCACAGTGCCACCCACGTCCCCTTGGGATCTTAGGGATGTCTAAAATACAGTCTGAGTTCTCCTGCCTCAGGTTGGGAGGTCAAACAGAAGTAGTAGCAACAGCTTCCTACCTTAACAGGGTTGGTGTTGCTCCCTGGGTGCTAGCACCATCTGATTCCCCCAAGAAAATTCCAACCTGGGTTTTTGGGATTGTTTTTCTTTGTGGTAATGTTGTGGGTAGCATGAGAGGATATATTGATTAAATATTATCCTTCCTAACTCATGCTAGTGAGTTTATTCATACAGCAGAGTACATCAATCCCCCTCTTTACACAGCAGGAAGCTAGTTACAGATTTGTTAGAATCTCTTCAGTTCTATTGTTCCTGGTAAGACCCCTTTGATTCCCTCCTAAAAGAATAAAGACACAAAAGTCTTCCTTTAAAAGTAATAATAAGTTTACTCACATTCAGTTCACAGTTGGATTCCTGAAGGCAGGCTTTAGTTTAGAGTTATAGAAGAGGGTTTGAGTTCATCCCATATGGGAACTCATGCCAAATGCTGCTGGCTGAGAGCCAGCAGTGCAGTCCAAGAGAAGAAAAGGCATCAAAAGGTGGCTGCGTGACTAGACCTCTTGTGGGGTCTGGAAGGATCACACCCACCTACCTGGTCACATGCAAAGGAAGGATGCTTCAGAGTCCAAGATCAGGTGTAACAGGAAGTTCAACATTCCCCTGCATGCCCACTCTAGGCAAACAGGAAATGTTGTATTTGACTGCTTATGTTACATCCCACATTCTTGACACAGTGGAAGGTCTAAATGATGGTGAAAGTCACTCATTAAATATAAAACAGTGATTCCCAAAGTGGGCATACCACCCCCCTGGGGAGCAGTAGGATTACTTAGCAGGGTGTTAAAAGGCAACAGAAAGACAGTGGAGGTGTAAATGACTATCAGTTTTTGAAATAAAAATTTAAAAATTCCTTCCAGTTGCACCTTAGAGACCAACTAAGTTTGTCATTGGTATGAGCTTTCATGTGCATGCACACTTTTTCAGATACTGTACATGTATCTGAAGAAGTGTGCATGCACACAAAAGCTCATACCAATGACAAACTTGGTTGGTCTCTAAGGTGCTACTGGAAGGAATTTATTTATTTTTATTCTGTTTCGACTACGTCAGACCAACACGGCTACCTACCTGTAACTAGTTTTTGAAATGCTTGTGTCACTGGATCAAGTTGATCCATTTTGTTGAATTAATTAAACAAAATAGTTTTAATTGGAATTTAATGAAATGTGCAATTATTTGTTAGTGTTTTGAATTTCAATATGTTATTGTCTTCCTTACCTGGTCATGCAATCTTATTTTATTTATATACCACCCTTGGTCATAAGATATCAGGGCGGTTCACAGAGTAAAATACAGGATAAAACCAAGTAAAAAAGTAAAACAACAGCAAAACAATACCTCCCCTTCCAAAGACACATATAAAAGGCTGTAGAATATGAATCAGCCAAAGGCCTGGTTGAAGAGGGCACTGGGAGTGCATTTGTGGAACCAGGGGGGGGCAGTGACCCCCCAACACTTGGAAACCTCTGGTCTAAACCATTTGTGGGGCAACCATTCTGCTTCTGAGTTCTACAGGACTGGAACAGTCTGCTACCATTACAGTGAACATAGCCACAGAAAACCTTCTTTTTTATAATACCAAATAAGCCTTTGGGGACAAAATGCACTTGTCATGTGTTTCCAATGGTAGGGACGGCTTCCTATTATGAGGGCAACCAATTGCTGTGGTACATCTGCCCTAAACATTGTGAACAACAGGTGATCGTGGCAGTGAAGTTCCTGTAAACGCTGCTTACTCCATAAAACCCAAAGTCACTTTCACTTGAGCTGTTCTCTCTGAATGGTAAATCCACCCAGAGCTGACGGTGACACATTTGCTGCGACAACAACTATCACACCAAGCCAAGCCGGACAAACAGAGGGAAGGCAATAAAAAGCAGTGCAAATTGATTCCTCTCCAGGGAGAACCATTAGCTGGTGTCCTGATGTAAGCCACTCTCTCTAATGAGCATTTCTTAGTAGAACAAACAGTTTCCTTTAAAAGTACATGAATTTTATATGATTTACAGCTAATTCTCTTTAATTCTGCCTGTATGAGCAGGTGATAAGGGAATGTCAAGCCAGCTAAGAGCAACAGAAGCTGTTAGGAAGAAAAAGCTTGTGTGTGTATATATGTGTGTGTGTTTAAGGCCAGTATCCAGGCACTGGGTAAATCAAAATGGCACGGTCTTCTGTAGAAGTTGTAGAAATAGCTGCTACTTCACAGCGGCAGTTCGTGCTGCCTCTTCTCACCATATCTTTCTTAAGAATACAGATTTTTCAAAGCGTTTCAAAAATGCAAGGGAAGAAGCCCATCGAGGGCCAGCTTACAAATGCATCGCTTGATGACTGCAACAGGAAGTGATGACTGTCAACAGTGGATGCAGATTAGGTCAGGATTACTTTCTACCAGCTTAGGCAGGTATGCCAACTGTGTTCCCAATCAATTCATTTGTGTATTTATTTAAACATGTTAATAATTTATAATATTAATTATATTATACAGTGGTACCTCATGTTGCGTACGGAATCCATTCCAGAGCCCCATACGCAACATGAGCAGTACGCAACATGAAACACCGCGTCTGTGCATGTGCGCGGTGCAATTCGTCGCTTCTGCGCATGCCGGCATTTGTCACGTCTGCGCATGCGCGAACCACCAAACCCCGAAAGTAACCTGTTCCGGTACTTCCAGGTTCGGCGCGTATGTATCCCGTGTCGTACGCAACCCGCAGCATTCATAAGAAGAGGTATGACTCTAATAGCAAAGTAAAATTTCTAAGCTGTGTACAACACTCAACATATAAAAATAATTATGTAAATCCACTAATCCCCACATCATTTTAATCCACCATATATTTGGGGAAGCTGCTCACTAACTGCTGTGCATTTCAGCACTTTCTAAGACATCATAACCAAATTTTGCATTATGGTTCCTGACATCAAGGAGCAGATATTTGTCTATGTTTGGATACAACTGGACACCATTTTGAATCTTGGTTTCTTGGACTTCCCAAGTTTCTTGACTTCTGCTCAAAACATGACTGCAGGTGCTCTTCCTTACAAGTGCAGAAATGATACTTCGTTAAAGCAGATTAATGGTACAGACTGGGTGGCATGAAAAGAGCCAAATACGGCTCAGGGGCTCTTATAGGGCAAAGGGTTAACAGGGGTTAGTTTGGTCTAAGAGGAGCAAGGGTCAAGGAACCAACGTTTATTATGTGGGATGGAACACTGGGGCAGACAAGTCACAACAGTTCCTAGAGTGTCCACTAAGAGGAACTCACCTGGAGGGACACCTGACTAAGCTCAGTTCCTGTTCCTCCAGATATGCAGATGAGATGGATTAGCTGGCAGACAAAAGTCCCTAGCCAGCAGCCATTCTCTCTCTTAGCCATTTCTTCTTCCATGGGAACACATCTCCAGAGAATCTACAGTTAGGATGGTTCTCCCTCTCGGCTTCTTGCCGAGAGAGAGACCAGATGGAGCCTCACTTTACTAAGTAGACTCCAGATGTACATATTTGTAACTTTTCTACGTAAGCCTGCCTTTCTGAGATTATGCTGTTAACTCAGGATGTCATGTGAGCAAACTCTATCTTATTTTAATACCATTGTGTCGTGTATTTCTTTTAAGACGGAAAAGGGGGATTTGCCAGGAAGTATAATATTGAGGTATATTGTTGCAGAGGTTCTAACAAACCTAACGCTCACGCTTTGCTGCGCACAAAAGGGGAATGTCACTCTGCTGATATTGGAAGCTTGCTAACACAAGCTTGGATAGGATCTATCTAATAATATATCCTAATCCACATCCCTAACATTCCCACACATTACAGGAGCTGTGAATTCCTAGCCAGTTTCCCTACCTACCCACTAAGGTTTTAAGCTTATGAGGCGAGATCCTCCCAAGAATCCCTGTCCCTGTGGAAATTCCAGGCCTGAAAATGAGCACATTCATTCATTCATTCATTCATTCATTCATTCATTCATTCATTCATTTTCTATACCGCCCTATACCTGAAGGTCTGAGGGCGGTTCTCATAAAATATTGAATGCATAAAATCGCAACAAAAATAACAACCCAATAAATAAATAAAATACCCAAAAGAGCCAGCATTTTAGATCAAGTCAGGCAAAGGCCTGGTTAAAAAAGGAATGTTTTTGCCTGGTGCCTAAAGGTGTATAGTGAAGGTGCCAGGCGAACTTCCCTGGGGAGAGCATTCCACAGACGGGGAGCCACTGCAGAGATGGCCCATTCTTGTGTTGCCACCCTGCGGAGCTCTCGAGGAGGAGGCACACAAAGAAGGGCCTCAGGAGATGATCTCAGGGTCCAAGTAGGTTCATATGGAAAGAGGCGGTCCTTGAGGTATTGCGGTCCTGAGCCATTTAAGGCTTTATATCTAGAAAGAGAGGCCTCTACAGGTGTTCTATGCTGACAAGACTTCACTCCTGTCAGCAACTGTGCTGCAGCATCCTCCACTAACTGCAGCTTCCGGATCAAGCATATTACAACTTGAATGCCATAGAATGGACTGGAAAAGGAGGAGAAATAGATGGAAGAATTTAAATTCAGCCACTGGAATAATTCCAACATCTTAATATGAATTACTGTGGTGTAGTATTACATTTTTATGATGTGAACTGCCCCGAGACCTATGTCTGAAGGGTGGTGTACAAATTTCATTAATGAATTAATTAATAATAAGGGTGTTGTAAAGCGAGATGAGCACGCAACCCCAGAGTTGTCCGCGACTGGACCTAACGGTCAGGGGTAAAAAGGTAAAGGGACCCCTGACCATTAGGTCCAGTCGTGACAGACTCTGGGGTTGCGCGCTCATCTTGCATTATTGGCCGAGGGAGCCGGCGTACGGCTTCCAGGTCATGTGGCCAGCATGACAAAGCCGCTTCTGGCGAACCAGAGCAGCGCACGGAAACGGCATTTACCTTTCCGCTGTAGCGGTTCCTATTTATCTACTTGTATTTTGACGTGCTTTCGAACTGCTAGGTTGGCAGGAGCTGGGACCGAGCAACGGGAGCTCACCCCGTCACAGGGATTTGAACCGCCAACCTTCTGATCGGCAAGCCCTAGGCCCAGTGGTTTAACCCACAGCGCCTTTACCTTTTTAGGGTGTTGGACTAGGACCTGGGAGTTCAGGGTTCAAATCCCTGCTCATCCCTGAAACTCACTGGGTGACCTTGGGCCAGTCACTGACTCTCAGCCTTACCTACCTCACAGGGCTGTTGTGAGGATAAAACAGGGAGGAAGACACCCTTGCATGCTACCATGAGCTCCTTGGAGGATGAGTGGGGTGTAAATGTAGTAAACAAATATTGACTTATCTGCAAATAAACAAGGCACCACTGAATGATAGTGCAAGGCTGGAGGAGAAGAGTGTTGGCACTAAGACCGAAAGAGCTAGATATATATATTAGCCGTGTTTGTAGCCAGGCTTCTGTTTCAGTCATGCTTAAAAATATTCCTATGGTTTCATTGTTTCCCTTTCGCTTCAGGTCAGTGTGGGAAGGACTGCACTTCGCAAAGGGTAGGAGGGAGAAAAGACAAAGGAGAAAGAGAACTTTCCTAGCGGTTGATTTCCTTCCCTCCCCACCCCCAAAGTCCCTGCAGTGGTATATCAGGAAGAAATGTAACAATTCACAAAGCTGGTTAATAATCAATAACCATGTGAAAACAGAGCCGTCTTGCCGATTTTGAAGGAGAGATAAAGGCAAGAAAATGACCGACGTGTATTGCCTACGAGGGGTATTGGATTGCAGCAAGAGAGAAAGGACTTCTGGGGTCTAGTAGTGAGTTCAGAGCAGTCGACTATATTAACTGATGGAAATAAATAGGTTTTGGACAGGATTCCAAGCTGTAACCAGTTGTGTGTGTGCATAGGAGTTTAGGAGATTGTGAAAAGTTACTCTGCATTTAGGGGAAAGGCCATAGCTCAGTGCCAGACCACATGCTCTGCAACTAGAAGGTCTCAAGTTCAATCCCTGGCATCTCCAGGTACAGCTCGGAGAAATTCCTGTCTGAAACCCTGGATAATAAATACAACAACACCACATGCAATTTTGCCCAGAATTTTGCCCACTTATTGTTTTGGTCTTTTTGCAAAGCAATTTCCTCTTATATACTGTAATGCATTTTAAGGTTATTTTCACTAACATACACATTTATACACACACTTTATACTAGTATATGTCTTTTCATGCATGCTACTTGACTGGTGAATTGCGGAGATCGCAGCCACAGAGATAAGAAAAGAAGAGTTGTTCTGTTGTCTGTTGCCACTTCCTGGTTTGCATGGAGAAGCTGTTTTCAACAGAGCCCATTGATGGAAGCTGTATTGAGGCAGCACCGGGTGTTGAAATTTTGTGCCCCTAAGAAATTTTGCACCTGAGGCAACTGCCCCTGTGTCCCCCACCCCACCCCACCCTGCTATGTCACTGTGGTGGGCTGAACCATGTGATTTGCACCAGGCCCCACACCCTCCATGGGATGGTCTTAAATGGAGGTGGGGTGATTGGAAGGACTGCCAGCACTGAAGAGTAAGGAATTGTTTAGCAGGGGTAAGAAGCTAACTAGGAAAGGAATGGCGCCACCATAGTACAACTTTGGGGTAGTCGCCCAGGGCCCCACTCAGCAGACAGAGCAGGACAGTCTCCAAACGCGGCAGGGCTGGCTTACAAGTCTTTGAAGTCAGTGAAGTAATATATTGTTATAGGACTCTCCTTCACCTCATATCTTAAAACAGAGCATGGATGGCCATCTGTCAAGGGTTCTTTAGCCATGATTTCTTCATTGCAAGGGGTTGGACTAGATAGCCCTTGGGATCCCTTCCAACTCTACAATTCTCTGATTGGTTGGCCTTTAGGAGAAGAAACTGCTGAACTGGCTAGATTAGGTTTTTTGTCAAGTTAATTACCTCCATCTGGATAACGGAGGGTTGGCCACTAAATGATGGTGCTCTCCAGAAGGGCGTAAGTTTCTCTTGTTGGGTGTGTGTGTTTATCTTCAACATCTATAATATAATAATAATAATTTATTATTTATACCCCGCCCATCTGGCTGGGTTTCCCCACCGAGAAGGCCCTCTGCCTAGTTCCCTGCAACTTGGCTTCTCGCAAGGAGGGAACTGCCAGAAGGCCCTCGGTGCTGGACCTCAGTGTCCGGGCAGAATGATGGAGGTGGAGACGCTCCTTCAGGTATACTGGACCGAGGCCATTTAGGGCTTTAAAGGTCAGCACCAACACTTTGAATTGTGCTCGGAAACGTACTGGGAGCCAATGTAGATCTTTCAAGACCGGTGTTATGTGGTCTCGGCGGCCACTCCCAGTCACTAGTCTAGCTGCTGCATTCTGGATTAGTTGTAGTTTCTGAGTCACCTTCAAGGGTAGCCCCACGTAGAGCACATTGCAGTAGTCCAAGTGGGAGATAACTAGAGCATGCACCACTCTTGCTAGACAGTCTGCAGGCAGGTAGGTTCTCAGCCTGCGTACCAGATGGAGCTGATAGACAGCTGCCCTGGACACAGAATTGACCTGCATCTCCATGGACAGCTGTGAGTCCAAAATGACTCCCAGGCTGCGCACCTGGTCCTTCAGGGGCACAGTTACCCCATTCAGAACCAGGGAATCCTCCACACTTGCCCGCCTCCTGTCCCCCACGAACAGTACTTCTGTCTTGTCAGGATTCAACCTCTTGCTCTGTGTGTCTGTGTGCCACAGAAACTTCAGTAAAGCTGTTAAACTCACCAACGCAAAACAATTGTTGTTTGAAGCAGAGTTGTTCCACTTGGCACACATAAAAACACACACTATGTAGGCACTGGAAGGCTTTTCTCCCTCTGGTCCCAGAGGGGTTTATGTACTTCAAAGTCCTTGCTGAACACACATGTTCTAAATCTAAGACAATCTGCACAAAGCCTTGCAATGGCTTAGAGTTCTCTGAATCCTGGATTCTGGCAAATCACAGAGTCTTCTTCTCAGATGAGCTCTTCTCAAAGTGTCCAGGTAACTTCACAGTCCCACAATGATCCCCTTCTTCTAGATAACAACAAATGACCCACAACCCATCCGATTAACTGAGCCCTTTTATACACAAAGTTACATGCCTAATCTTTCCAGTAATACTGATAAGGAAGCCTCCCAGGTGCATCTCAGGAATAAGTCAGAATGAATCAGCTCTTTCCTCTCTAATGAAATTAACCCCTTAAGCACATTCCTTAACATTTCTCCACCCGCTCAACCAGGCTGAACATGACATCATCTTGCAAGCAGAAGAACAATAGAGTTAGTGGTTTTTGTATGGGAGATTTAGCTGGGTCAGAAACTGGAGACACAGAGACATGTCTTGTCCCTAAGCTCTGGCTTTGGGGATCCTTCTGGAAACCCAATGGGAAGCAAGACTGGTAGGAGTAATAATGCTGTGAGCCATAGCTGCCAAGTTTTCCCTTTTCTCGTGAGGAAGCCTATTCAGCATAATGGAAAATCCCTTAAAAAAAGGGATAACTTGGCAGCTATGCTGTGAGCCCTTCCATCACATGCTTCCCTTGTATATGTGTGTAAATAAAACCATCTATCCCAAGACACTGCAGTCTCTATTGACCTTCTTTTCAAGGTGCACAGGCACCCCTGGAGTCTCTTGCCACTCGGAAATTGGGGTGTTTCCAGCACTATAAAAAAGGTAAAGGTAAAGGACCCCTGGATGGTTAAGTCCAGTCAAAGGTGACTATGGGCTGCAGTGCTCATCTTGCTTTCAGGTTGAGGCAGCTGGCGTTTGTCCACAGAC
Organism: Zootoca vivipara; assembly: GCF_965207765.1. NCBI lineage: Eukaryota > Metazoa > Chordata > Lepidosauria > Squamata > Lacertidae > Zootoca > Zootoca vivipara. The sequence goes on from NC_142587.1 coordinate 79,175,472, forward strand.
AGCTTTACAGGTCATGCGGCCAGCATGGCTAAACTGTTTCTGGCGCAATGGAACACCATGACGAAGCCAGAGCACTTAGAAACACTGTTTACCTTCCCGTCGCAGTGGCAACTATTTATCTACTTGCGCTGGTGTGCTTTCAAACGGCTAGGTTTGCAGAAGCTGGGACAGAGCAACGGGAGCTCACCCCGTCGCGGGGATTCGAACCACCAACCTTTTGATTGGCAAGCCTAAGAGGCTCAGTGGTTTAGACCACAGTGCCACCCGCATCCCTCCTTGCAGCACTATATTATCTCAATAACGTTCTTCCTCAATAAGAATGTAAAATGGCCAATCTATGTACCACTGGGAACAAGGTGAGGTTCACTTCTGAGCCTTTAAGCTACAATCTGTGTCATTTCAGTACACAACCTGCTGGAAGGATGAGGACTTATCTATGGGAGCATGGGAGACCCCATCCGAAGAGTGGCAGGGCTAGGCCACGGCCTGATGTAGCTTCACGGGCCCCAGGAAGTCTAAGGAAGAGGTGTTCTTGGTAAATGGACAATCGTATAAAGCTTTCACATAAAACTATACATCCAGACAAATACTGTAAAGAGCCAGATTGTCAGATAAACAAATAAAGGATTGGCAATTTGAACGGGATCTATCCACTTAGGCTCCTCAAGCTTGAAAGTGATTGCCATAATGTCCCATTAAACTGCTAGTGTGCCTTGTAAACTTTTTTTCTTTTCTTTTTTACAGATTAATAGAAGAACACCACTGCCTTTCCCTAGATTGCTGCATTAGGTTTAAATAAAAGGGAGGCATCCAGGGTAACAGTTTGGTGCCTTTGTTGTGTTTTCTGTGTGTTTTGGTGCTTGAAGGAAACAAGGCAGAAAGCAGAGCTGGTGGACCATGGGCTCCTCGATGGAGAACCAGAGGATATTGTTGCTCTCCTAGTGAGAGAGGGAGGGCAATGTACACTCTGGGAAAGTGGGAAGGTAGATGGAGGATGTTGGGAAACAGGTGGAAAAGGGAAGAAACAGCAAAGCTGTCTTTAAAAAGTCAGATTTCAGGAATGGGTGGGAGTGGGTTAAAATATTTAAATGCTTGATGTTAGGGTGGATTGATTGGAAAGGTCCGATACTGGAATGAATTACGGAATTCGCTGAGCCACCTGGGAAATCTAGATCCAGGAGAGGGGGGGGGTTGAAATTGTTTTTAGTTTGTTTAAAGGTATTATGAGAGAACTTGTAATAGTATAAATTATGAATCATTGTTGTTAAAAATTATAAGCTAAGGGGAGTAATAATAGCAAGATTAGATATTGGAATTTTTTTAGAGATATGAATTAATTGTTTGAATGTTAATAATATAAATTGTGGGTTTATAGATTGATATTGAATTGAAAGGTATAGAGAGAATTGTAATAAGAGGTTTAAAATAATGTGAAAACTGCTTAAAGGTTAATTTTAATAGGGACCCAATGAGGGGAGATCTGAGGAAGTCCACAATGTGATGAAAAAGTTAAGAGTAATATCCTCCCCCCTTCTTCTTTTGTATTTTTTGTATTTTTGCTGTTGTTGTGCTTTTTTTAATGTGTTGGTGAACTATTTTGTATGGGTGGATTATTAATGTGAATTGATTGTTTTTGTTCCTTTTATAAAATTAATAAATATATTTCAGGGGGGAAAAGAAAGCAGAGCTGGTGAATCCAGAAGTGTTCTTCTTCCTGGTGGTTAAAGAATGATTCAGTGTCCTCAGTTGTGTTCTACTGAGAATTCTTTAAATGACTCTTTTAGTGTTTGCGAAGGAAGGTGTGAGTACAAGGATAAAGGAAAAGCTTGCTAATCCCAACAGATGAAAGGACCTTTGTTTTTGCAGTCTTGTTGCATGTTTCTAGCACTTTGTAACAGCAAGGAGATCAATGGCGTGACTACCGTATAACAGTGCTCCCCAACCTTTTTATCGCCGCGGACCAGTCAATGTTTGATAATGTTATAAGAATTTTGAGGTCATATATATATATATAATAATTGTTCATAAAACATGTACATGAATGTACAGAAACATGTCTGAAGCAGCACAGGAAAACAGGCCTGACTGACACCATTTTGACTCTCTCTGACCAGGTGTTCCTCTGCAAGGAAGAAGTGGGGTGGGGGGGAACCTTCTCATTGTCTTAGGAATTAAAGTGATAATCCCTGTTTTTACAACAATAATTTTACCACGGCCCGCTGAGGGGGGAACGTTGATTGTTTATATTTTATTTAGATTGTTTTGATTTAATAATTTTAATTTAATTGTATTTAAATGTTCCTTGGGCGGTCCGGTACCAATTGATCCACGGACCGGTACCGGTCCGTGGCCAGGGGGTTGAGGACCACTGCCGTATAACACAAGGCACTTCCAGGCAGTCTCTGTTTTTGGGTGAGATTCAATCACATACTGGCAAATTCAGATGTCACAATTACAGGTGATCAGGCAGTCTTGCACAACAAACCTGCTTCCCCAAAAGATCAAAAAATTTGCAATAAGGAAAGCAATGCGGGAAATGTATTGGAAAGTGTGGTATAACACTTAGAATCATAGAGTTGGAAGAGACCACAAGGGCCATCCAGTCCAACCCCCCCCCCCTGCCAAGCAGGAAACACCATCAAAGCATTCCTGACATATGCCTGTCAAGCCTCTGCTTAAAGACCTCCAAAGAAGGAGACTCCACCACACCCCTTGGCAGCAAATTCCACTGCCGAACAGCTCTTACTGTCAGGAAGTTCTTCCTAATGTTTAGGTGGAATCTTCTTTCTTGAAGTTTGAATCCATTGCTCCGTGTCCGCTTCTCTGGAGCAGCAGAAAACAATCTTTCTCCCTCCTCCATATGACATCATTTCATATATTTGAACATGGCTACCCCTTAACCTTCTCTTCTCCAGGCTAAACATACCCAGCTCCCTAAGTCGTTCCTCATAAGGCATCGTTTCCAGGCCTTTAACCATTTTGGTTGCCCTCTTCTGGACACGTTCAAGCTTGTCAGTATCCTTCTTGAACTGTGGTGCCCAGAACTGGACACAGTACTCCAGGTGAGGTCTGACCAGAGCAGAATACAGTGGTACAATTACTTCCCTAGATCTAGATGTTATACTCCTATTGATGCAGCCCAGAATTGCATTGGCTTTTTTAGCTGCTGCATCACACTGCTGACTCATGTCTAGTTTGTGGTCTACCAAGACTCCTAGATCCTTTTCACATGTACTGCTCTCAAGCCAGGTGTCACCCATCCTGTATTTGTGCCTTTCATTTTTTTTTTTTTGCCCAAGTGTAGTACCTTACATTTCTCCTTGTTAAAATTAATCTTGTTTGCTTTGGCCCAGTTGTCTAATCTGTTAAGGTCACGTATTCATGCAACATTATTTAGCTTCCCTACAAACAGGTCAGAATGAGTATTCATTCAATAGACAGCATTGACTATAATATCCTTGCAAAAAAAATCAGGATGGTTTTACTCCATGAACAAGTCACTTGGAAGTGCTCACAGAGGCAAGGAACAGTGCAGGAAACAGGCAGGGAATTCTGGTGGCAAGGTGCATTAGTTGAGGCATGCAAAACCTAATGTGGTACAGTCCTTCTGCGAGATGGCATTTCCTCAGAATTTAAATGGAATGTCCTTTGTATGGAACATCAGGCTGGATGTGAAATCACTGGTTTTCCTACCAGTGATTTCCTAAAATTGATTTTTAGTTTTATACACTTTAATGGCCACTGTCACATGGGAGGACTATACCACTTAGTACAAGCTTGGATCAGCCCCAAGGAGGTGCCTGTGAAATATCCATTAGCCACGGGCACCGTGTCAGGTATGAGACAGCTTTTGCCGAAGCATGTTAGCAAATGGATGTTCTAGCTTCAGACCTTGTTGTGCTTTTAAATCAGAATTTTCTGATTATCTGATGCATCAGAACAGGGAACAGTAAACGCCTGTCCCACTTGTCAAAGAAAGCAGACTTTCATATGGACACGGGAGGTGAGCCACACACATAGATAACAGAGGCTGCAGAACCGAGTTGGCTGCTGTGGCTGTCAAAGTAATCTGAGTGGGCACGTCTTTGGCGCTTGTAAACTGGGAAGTCCCAGCAGAGTTTGTGAAGATCTCCACATCCATATATTATGGATGCTTGATTCCTGGAAAAAGTGGTGCCAGACCTCAAATGTATCTGAAAACGACACTGTGCGATTTGGAAGCTGCCCCCTGCCCCCAATATTTATGCATCATTTAATAAATCAGCAGAGAGCAAAACGCACCTTGAACCCACACAAAAATACTGTAGACCATTGTTACTTCTATAGCTGAGATTAGTCTTGGCACTAAAAATAGATGCTGAGGCTCAGCCCTGGCAGAAACTAGATACGTATTGTAAGGTTGCTCTTCTGGGGACTGGATACAACTGTACTTCCACCTACTCACCCCAAATAGCTGTTTATACAAGCTCCATCGTACTTTGAACCAGACTTTGTGCTAAAGATGGGGTGATTCACAAAGCCAAGATCAATGGCACTGGAGTGATAACCACACGGGGTTCGCCCATACCATATCGTCTCTCTTTACTCTGCCCCATGACACCTTGAGAATTCATTCCATGTTTCCAGTTTGTCACTAAGGCACGGATCCAAGCAGATCAGTTTTACCAAGTGAATTTAGCTCAGCAGCCAGCTGGAATATAAGAACACCGAGAAGACGTACATTTCATTTGGTACCCGAGGCCTGAAAATTGGTAGAGTGGAGCGAGGCAGATAACTCCTTTTAGAAACAGAACATCCACAATTAAATGCACAGGGAGCAGATGTCTGGGGCTAGTGTTTATTTATTCTTCAGATAACCCCCAAGCAGAAAGCTGGCCTGAAACAGCTGGGTGAAAATGCTAAATGGGCAGGAAGTGAACAGACCATAATCCAGCCTTTGCCAACTTGGTGCCCTCTCGATGGATTGGACAACAACTCCCCATAGTGCCAGGCTGCACAACCATGATGGCTGATGGGAGCTGTGGCCTAAAGCACCAGGTTGGCAAAGGCTGGAATAATCCTTGATTCCTCGACCCTGACTTGGGGCATCCATCCAAATGCTTGGTGTGATCCAAAACCTGTCTAGCTAGCTGTACTATTAAACATAAGCACATAAGACCAGCATGCAGGATCAGGCCAGTGGCCTATCTAGCTCAACACCCTGTTCTCATATAGTGGCCAACTTGATGCCCATCACAGAATCAACGTAGAATTGGAAGGCTCCCCAAAGGCCATCTAGTCCAATCCCCTGCAATGCAGAAATCATAACTAAAGAATTGGGGACAGATTGTCTTCCAAACTCTGTTTTAAAACATCCAATGAAGGAGACTCACGCAGGCTGAGACCCTACCTGCCCACTGTCTCACCAGAGTGGTGCATGCTGTAGTTATCTTTCGCTTGGACTACTGCAGGTTATTACAATAATCCTGCCAATGTTTTTACGTGTTTGAAATTTATCTGTAAATATTCAATAAACCATTTCCATTCTTTTATTTAAAAAAAACCAGTTTGTTATCTTGATTTCTTCTTCCGGTAAGTTTTGCCATTTCTGCATTATTCCATAAGTTTTTGTATCCATTCTTCCTTTGCTAGGACTTCTACTTCTTTCCATTTTGGGCCGAGTAACATTCTTGCTGCTGTAGTCGCATACATAAATAAATCTCTATACACTTTAGGTCAGTGGTGGCCAAACTTGGTCCTCCACCTGTTTTTGGAATACAACTCCCATCATCCCTAGCTAACAGGACCAGTGGTCAGGGATGGTGGGAATTGTAGTCCAAAAACAGCTGGAGAGCCAAGTTTGTGGTTCTGTCCCTATAATTCCCAAAAGAAAAGCTTCTGGTTTTGCTTTTTTACAAAGGTTATTTTAAGCATCCATTTCAATTCATTATACAGTATATCATTTCCAACTGTGGAGTTAGAACACAGCCTAGAAGTAGCCATTGAGAGGTTTATCTTCCATGAATTTCTCTAACCCTCTTTTAAAGCTGTCCAAGTTGGTGTGAGAGGGAGTTCCACAGTTCAATGTGCTGTGAACCCTGACTAGGAGACCCAGCGCTGCAACATTTTGCTGCAGGCACCGCCTTGCTTCTACTCTGGTTTGCAATCCTTTGTGTTCCGCCGAATGCATTCACAATACTTTTTATCAAAGGAATGGCATTGCTTGGGCTCCACATGATTTATTGTCTCTTTAGTTTTCACTTATAAAACTGACACTGTCTTGGCTGATAAATCCTGATATATGCTGCATTCAGTGGGCCACTGATAAAAGCTGCTTGCCAAGCGGCGGCAGCTAGCCGCCTCAGCACCTTCACCCTGGAAGAAGGTTAATTAGGCTTTGATAGAACAAACCGTGTTTAAGGTTCAAAGAAAGCAAAAACAGGGAGGGGAAGTGCAATTAGTCCACATGTCTGCTTGAGCGTGGTGCCTCTCTAAGCGCACAAACCCACCCAAAATCCCCATAAGAAGCACCAATATCAAGTATGTAGCATTTCTGTTTTCATGTTAATGTAGTTTTGATCGAACATTCCATAGCCTGGACTGAACAGGCCAGTCCTCAGGATTGCAAGGACATTATGGGATTGCACAGATCTACCACTCTTTGCATGTCCAGGGGGGCAGAAAGGGGAGGCTTATGCAAGTGATACGGACAAGGAGTAGTTTCGAGGGACAGGATGGGGAGGAGCTGGAGAGGGACCTGGAAGGTGGGGCAGAAGATAAGAACCTAAGTTGAACCTGCTGGGTCAGACGAATGGCCCACCCGGTCCAGACCACTGTGTTCTCACAGTGGCCAGTATGTAAGAAGCCTGCAAGCTGGATTTGAATTAATAATAATAATAATAATAATAATAATAATAATAATAATAATACCGCACCCATCTGGCTGGGTTTCCCCAGCCACTCTGGGCAGCTCCTAACAGAATATTAAAAACATGATAAAACATCAAACATTAAAAGCTTCTTGATACAGGGCTGCCTTCAGATGTTTTCTAAAAGCCAGATAGTTGTTTATTTCCTTGACGTCTGATGGGAGGGCATTCCACAGGGCGGGCGCCACTACCGAGAAGGCCCTCTGCCTGGTTCCCTATAACTTCACTTCTCGCAGTGAAGGAATCGCCAGAAGGCCCTCGGTGCTGGACCTCAGTGTCTGGGCTGAATGATGAGAGTGGAGACGCTCCTTCAGGTATACTGGGCAGAGGCTGTTTGGGACTTTTAAAGATCAGCAGCAACACTTTGAATTGTGCTTGGAAACGTACTGCAACAACACAATGCCTATCTGGAAGCAGAACATAGCCATCATGACTACTAGCTGTCGAAACCTGGAGAGGTTTCACAAGAGTTAAGGCCAGTGATTTTTGAAATCCTTTTTGCATCAACTCATCTACCATGGAACCCCAAAACCCAGGAGAAAGCCTGGGGCTAGGCTAGGACATGGCTTCTTCACTTCTTAGAGTTGCCTGTAAGAGACGGTTTCAGGGTCAGGTGCTGCCTGTCCTGCAAGCTTGTTGTTGTTTAGTCGTTTAGTCGTGTCTGACTCTTCGTGACCCCCATGGATCAGAGCACGCCAGGCACTCCTGTCTTCCACTGCCTCCCGCAGTTTGGTCAAACTCATGTTCGTAGCTTCGAGAACACTGTCCAACCATCTCGTCCTCTGTCGTCCCCTTCTCCTAGTGCCCTCCATCTTTCCCAACATCAAGGTCTTTTCCAAGGATTCTTCTCTTCTCATGAGGTGGCCAAAGTATTGGAGCCTCAGCTTCAGGATCTGTCCTTCCAGTGAGCACTCAGGGCTGATTTCCTTCAGAATGGATAGGTTTGATCTTCTTGCAGTCCATGGGACTCTCAAGAGTCTCCTCCAGCACCATAATTCAAAAGCATCAATTCTTCGGCGATCAGCCTTCTTTATGCAAGCTACACCTGCTGAATTTCTCTCTTCTACCCGGTGCTTATATATGCAGGAGTCCTCTTGCCCTCCTTTACATCTATACTGCTAGGGTAAAATGGGTGAGCAGGGATAGACTCGGCATAGAGCAAAATCCAGTGATGGATTTTGAGCACCATTCAAGGCGGCAGCATGTGAAGCAGGCAGATCTGGTCCACATGGCACAACCCACCAGGCTGTTCTCAGCAACAGTCCCACTGAAATGCCACTTAGAATGACAGCCTCAGAACTGAAATATAAGGATTTAAAAATTAATTTTTACAAATCTTGCAGCTTTGATGTAGAAAAGAGAAGTAAATGAAATTCTCTTTTAAAAATCGCGGGTGCTTTTTGGGTTTGCTGTTAGAAGCTGAGTTCTCCAAGTTTGCTTTGTACACTTCATAATAGGCAGTTTTTTAAAAGGCAGGGGAACACTCTCCTGACCTAGCGGCAATAAACTGGCAGGGGGCGCTATAACTTCACACTTTTTAGAGCAGCCTTTCTGAATTCCTGCCTTGCTTCTACTGAAAGCTCGCTTTGCTAGGCTTGTTGTAATTGTGAAATAGCAAGGGCCTAGGAAAGGCTCCAATATCAGTTTTGCTGAGGGCAATGTGAAATCCACACCAATATACTTGAGGCTTCAGCAGTATGTGCATCTCTAGCAATTTTTAAAAAACTTTGTAGTTCAATAAAAACTCACATACTTTGTTGGAGATGTCTTTTTCAGGCAAATCACCCATTAACCAGCACAACAGACTACTAGCCTGAGAAGGAAGCTCTCAGAATATAATCCCAGAGGTGGATAGCCAGATTATAACAGCATGCTAATGTGGTATATGCCATCAGGAAGGGGGTTATTGTTTTAACTATTTATTTGTGCTTTTATCTTGTATTTTTATCTTGTAAACCACCCTAAAATCTTGTGATGAAGGGAGGTACAGTAGTAATATTAATATATTGTAATATTAATATGTCAAATAATAATAATAGAGAGGAGGAGGAGGTGGAGGAGGAGGAGGAGGAGGAGGAAGCTGCAAGAAAGGCTGTTCCTGCTAGTGGGGTATCTGACTATTCAGGCACCAAGGTTATCAATAATGGTAACTACACTGAATGCTCATAGATGAGAAATGGCACCAAGTGGGCACTGCAACAAAAGGTTGCAGGGTGGAGTGCACCTGTTCAGGATGCCAAACATGTCTTTTTCTAGGATACTCCATTATGCACACACACATACACTCCCTCGCTCTCCATCTCACACCACGCACTAGTCAGTCAGTAGTTGCTGGTTTATCCATTCATTTATTTCATAAAATCGATATACTGCTTAATTGCAAAAAGAAAAAGAAAGAAGGGTGTGAACTGAAAATTTAATAAAAAGTTAACAGATGTCATATTGCCACTCTTCAAAAATCCATCTGCGCTTTCCTATTTATCTATGCATCCCTCCCTAAGAAATGCAATTATATGAAATTTGCAGAGGAGCCACTTAGAATGCGGCGCACTGTTGCCCAATCTCGGGGGGGGGGGGAAGGTTCAGAAAACTGCAGCCAAAAATGGTCAAGACTGAGGGTGGAGTGAGAAAGCTAACGGGTTGGCAGGCCATTTAGACTGGTAACCAAAGGGGGCAATAGAGGTAAATAAAAGTATAGTTGCTATGCAGAGAGAGAATGTTTGCCTCTCATAATATGAGAACCTCCATTTTCACAACCAGTGTAGCTTTGCATGCCTTGGGGGAAAGAACAAGGCAAAGCCTCCAGGTTTATGCCCTGGGTGGGGCACCCCCGAGGTACCTAGCTGAGATACCTGGAGATAGAGTCCTAGTGGGCAGCTCCTTAGTCTGCTGGAAGCAGGCTGCAAGTTCTTCCTCAGATGTTTGTTGCAGTCAGGCGAAATCCTTGCCAGTCCCCAAGGTTCAGCAGAAAAGGAGTTCTGATATTCTTCCAGAATAAGGAGCAATCCGTTCACCACCTCGGCATGCATGTAAGCCAGCTGGATCCACTAGATGTCACTGGATCCTAACCTCTTTATCCTAGCCCAGGGGTAGGCAATCTAAGGCCCGTGGGCCGGATGCAGCCCAATCGCCTTCTCTACTATATTATTATTATTATTATTATTATTATTATTATTATTATTATTTAAATAATCTTTATTAATAAATTTGTAAAGCATTACACGTATATGATACATCTCTTGCAATAAACAAACTTCTCACTTTTTACACCAAAAAATAAGAAATAAAAAATACCAATACATTTAAAAAAAACCTGTGTTTGTCTTCCTTACATACAATTGCCTTCTCTATCTGGCCCACAGATGGTCTGGGAATCAGCATGTTTTTACATGAGTAGAATGTGTCCTTTTATTTAAAATGCATCTCTGGGCTATTTGTGGGGCCTGCCTGGTGCTTTTACATGAGCAGAATGTGTGCTTTTATTTAAAATGCATCTCTGGGTTATTTGTGGGGCATAGGAATTCATTCATTCCACCCCGCCCCGCGCCCGCCCCCCCAAATATAGTCTGGCCCACCACCTGGTCTGAGGGACGGTGGACCGGCCCACGGCTGAAAAAGGTTGCTGACCCCTGTCCTAGCCACAATAAACATTTGGAAAGAGGTTTGATGGGATGTTCTCCTGCACAAGCCCTGTTGAAACAAATGCACCACATGCCTTTCCCTGGGCTTTTAACAGGTTAACATCCCAGTGTTTATTCCCAATTGGATCAGGAAAGTTGCTTGCATTTGTGCCACTGAATGATTATTTAGTAGACATTCTGATTTGTGCATTATGGGCAGGCTGACTCTGCAACTGTCTGGAACAGGCCATGTGACCCTCAGTATTTGTGGAGAAAAGAGGTCTGAAACATAGCAGGCAGCTTGATCTAATGGTCTACCTATTTCTATGCCTTTAGCCATTGTCTTTATGAGGGTCATGAGTCTCCAGGTGAGTCATGGGGCCTTGCCATGGAGTCGCAGTGTGGCCTTGGCCAATGGGGGTTCCATTTCAGATCCCAGCGGGTGTCTGGGTGTCTGGAGAAATTTCTGAAGGCCCTGCAGACTGCAAAAGGCAAAAGAACTATGCAATCCCAGAGAAATGATGCAAACAATATCAAGGCACAACTGGATTGCAAGCCTTGCCTATTCCAAGCCCAACAAGGAGGTTGTGGACTCTCCTTCCTTGGAGGTTTTTAAGCAGAGGTTGGATGGCCATCTGTCATGGATGCTTTATCTGAGATTCCTGCATTGCAGGGGGTTGGACTAGATGGTCCTTTGGGTCCCTTCCAACTCTATGAATCAATGAGTTCAAAAGCAATCACATCCTGAAACTTGCATGCATACAATTGCAAAATGCATTGACACATTTTGCATATTTTTAAGGTGCAGAAGTCCACCTTTCTGTTGAGACATTTCCCTCTTGGCTTTGATGTTCCTGAAAAGGAAAGAGCTGCAATTGTACACTTTGCACATCATCAGAGCTCTTTTTCTTCTCCTCTGGGCCAGCAGAAATCAGCTGTGGGTTCTCCAACTTTGCTGTGGGGAGAGAACAACAACAAATTCAAGATTAAATCTCAAGAAGCAGCATATCTGAAAGCATTCATACTGGTTATCTGTATTGTGTTAAAATAGGCATAGTAACTTATCCTTCGTATTACATTTACATTCCACCTCTCCTCCCAGATCAGTAGTCCTAGCTCTCCCCAACATTATCCTCACAACGGCCCTGTGAGGTGGGCTGATCATGATGCCATTTGTATCATCCCTTTTTCCAAGGGTCATGGGAATTATTCCATTTCATCCTCACAATCGTCTGGCAAAGCAGGCTAAACTGGGAGAGTTTTCGGAGCTAAGGTCACCTCATGAACTTGATAATGAGGATAGATTTGAACTCGGGTCTGCCTGTTGGGCAAGCTCTTTATCTCTATTCCCCATCTGTGCATCACTTGCAGAGAGTTAAGCAGTGGCCTCCATCATTGTTCTATGATAGTAAACCCAATGTAAAGGAGCAAACCACTGTGCGATTGAGTAGTGTAGTTCTGAGGCCTCCATTCTGCAGCATTGAACAGCGAGGATGGGGCACTTTAGGACCTGAAGGCTAAATACAGCCCTCAAGGCAGCTCTGTCTCTAGCCCTTGGGACTCCAGGCCACACCTCTGAATCTCCTTGCCCAACACCCTCCTTGAGTGGAGGACTTTGGGCTCTCAAATTTCAGAGGCGCCGTCCGCCTCTCTTGCTCCATTCTGCAGCATTGTTGTGGCACCCAGTGTGGCAGCACCTGTCATGCTATCCTGAAACTGTCCCTGCTGCTTGACTGGAATGTGTCCTTCAACTCTGATCGTTCCTTTCCGGGGCGTAGCGTGGGGATGCCAGGGGGGCTGGTGCCCCGGGCACACAATTTTCGAGGGGGTGCAAACCAGGCGCCCCCAGCACAGCATGGCCCAGTGCTTCTCTCCGCCCACAAAGAGCCTAATTGGAAAGCCATGTCCCCCCCCCCTACATGGGTGGGCAGGCTGCTCAGCATAGCCCCACTTTGGGGGTGGGGTTGCTCCAGTGGCGTCACTGGTGAGGGCTAGGTAATGCCCTGCCGACCACCTGATGTGTGCCCCCCTGCACAGTCTGGCCACCCACCCTGGCCACCCTCAACCAATGCTACGGTGATTCCTCTTGTTGGCTCGGATGGAGGTTAGAGGGGTCTCTGCAGAAAATAGACTTCAGTGCAAAGCTAAAATTTGCACCCATTTTTGCTTCTGGCCACCATGCTCATGTGGCCCTCAAAACTGACTGGCATCTGAGCTCTCCAGGCCTTCAGGCCGGGATCTCCCTAAACCCTAGCTGGAAATGCTGGAATTTGAACCTGGGACCTCATTCTGTCTGCAAGTAAAATGCTGTACCGCTGCGCCAAAGGGCCGTAGCTCGCGCGTGTTGAGGCTGATGCTGGCCTGTTTACCCCCCCCCAACTCCCCAGCCCCATCCCTCTCCTTCTCTGGAGAGATCCAGCCCTTTTGCAAGTTCACCAAGCTGTGTCAGGCTTCATGACTTATTCACATATTTAAATGGGACCGATCAAAGCTGGACTATTTGATGCCAGCCAAGCGCGTTTATCAGGTCAAAAAGCTCACAATGCCCCGAGGCGATGCGGGGAGAGGGTGTCCAGGCGCCGGGGGTGGCGAGCGCAATGCAGAAAAGGGGGCGTAACAAATACAACAGGCCGGCTTCTCTCCCGGTTCCAAAAAAAAGCAGGAGTCCTTCCTCCTCCCCACCAAAAAAGGGCGATTTATTGTGGAGCTGCCCAGTGCAAAAAAAGAAGAGGAAAACACAAGAAAGCAACCTCTCAAACGCACACGCACCCTAAATGTGTGTGTGCTTCACGGAATTAATTTGATCAATTACAGCCTTTTTCACGTGGCTGAGCAGTTTCAAAGATGCCACATTTTATTATCGCCTGACCCCTTGACACCGCAGGTGCAGATTTAATGGTGGAAACGAAAAAGGGGACGCCCCCACCAGAAAGTTAGGGTACCTAAATGAAGCACCACCCCACCAGCACCACGCCTTGGGCTGGCTAACTGTTGCTACCAAGTCTGAGGTAGTTTGGACAAGGAAAGGTGAACTCCGAATCCGTAGGCGGTTCGGTTTTTGCATCCCTCTCCGGGCAAGCGAGGAGTTTTGTAACGAGGGCGACGGTGGGGACTTGGAAGAATCCTGGTGCTCCTTCCTCACCCCAGCGCTGGAAGGATCACGGGGAAGAAACAATGGCGCCGCTCATTTCCCCGCTGGCCTGGAGAGCCAGTATGGCCTAGTGGTTAAAGCGTCGGACTAGGGCCTGGGAGACTAGAGTTCGAATCCCCGCTCAGCCGGGAAGCCCAATGAACGACTTTGGAACATAGCACTAGCCTGCTGGATCAGGCCAAAGGTCCATCTAGTCTAGCATCCTGTTCTGGGTGGAGAAATCTCCTTCCGTGGTTTCCAGCAACTGGCATTCAGTGGCATTGGTGCCTCCAACTGTGGCCATAATGACTAACAGCCCATAAATTTGTCTAATCGTCTTTTAAAGCCATCCGAGTTGGTGGCCTCTCAGCCTAACCTAACCTCACAAGGTTGTTGTGGGGATCAAACAAAAAGGAGGAGAATCATGCATGACACCTTCAGCCCCTTGGAGGTCAAGGTGGGATAGAGAAGTGCCGTGCGGTTAAGTAAGTAGATACAGTACTTCGGATTCTTCCTTCTCCCACTAGGGAAGAGGGAGCTCCCTTTTCAGAGCTCCCAGCTGCCCATGAGATCATGCCGTCCGAGGCACCTGTGGCACACGGGGTGTCATGTTCAAGGAAGGGCGAGCTAGCATTAAGTTCATGGCTTGAAGAGGGCTGATGGAGAGCGCTCCGGGGACAAGGTCACGATCGATCAGCGCCCACTGTCGAGACGCATTTCGTGAGTGGTTGCCTCGCCACAATCCAAGCCCCCTTGACCAATGACCCATGCGTGTCCACGGCTTGGTGTCGCTCGCTGGGGCTGTCCCCCCCCCCAACACTCTTCCCCTTCTCCTCCTGAGCCGTGCGAGAACAGCCCATTCCATTCAAGC